>NW_026896255.1:0-20865 GCF_033153095.1 Gastrolobium bilobum | reverse complement strand
TAACAATAACAATGATGAAATCCCTCCTGAACAGAACTTTAGAACCCTGGCTGCTCTTTTTCAGGAACAGACCAGAGAGGGGAGTAATCTTCCCTCCTGTAGCCCCCAATTTTGCATTAAAACCCATCATGTTCCACATGATCAGGGAAGCTGGAGTCTTTCATGGGCTCCCTCAGAAGATCCTTACACACTCCTCACAAACTTTGAAGACATTTGTGATAACTTCAAAGCTGAGGGTGTGACAGAGGAAAGTATGAGAATGAGGTTGTTTCCTCACTCCCTAGGCTCAAAATCAAAAACATAGATGAAAACTCTCACCCCTGGATCCATCCACTCTTGGGAGGAACTTTCTAACAAGTTCATAGAAAGGTTTCTCCCTATGTCTCGACAAGCTGATGTTAGGGCAGAACTCTCTAACTTTAGAATGTTTTATGGAGAAAATATTTATGAAGCTTGGGAGAGATACAAGGACATCATCAGAAAATGTCCAAACCTTGGGGTGGAGAGTTGGGGTGTTTTACAGTCCTTCTATAAAGTTCTTGATCATACTTCTCAGTCACATTTAGACTTTGCTGCAGGAGGATATTTCTTTACAGGTACCCTTGAATCTAGGTGCGAAATCATTGAAGGCACTGCAAATAGATGTCTCCAATGGCCACTGGAACGGATGAGCCCAGTAAGGAAGCCAAGCATGCTAGAATTAGACAAACAAATTGCCATGGAATCCTAACTGGCCACCCTGATGAATGAGGTGAAGAATCTGAAAGCTGACCAAGAACAACCAAGGATGGAAGTCTTACAACTCACAGCAACTGAGAGTGATCAATGCTCAGCCTGTGGTGACCTTCATGATTCAACAGACTGTCTATCCACTGCTTTGGTATGTTATGCAGAAAACTTCAGGAACAGAAACTTCACCCAGGCCAAAAACAACCAGACTGCAAGAAGCAACAATAACCAAAATCCTGGAGGAACCATAGTCAAGGATCAGAACCATAATCCACAGTGGAGACCACCCATGAACCAAAGACCATACAACAATCAGCAGCAGCAGTATCAACAAAGCAGAAGCAGTGGAAATGGAGCATATGAACCACAGAGAAGATCCAATTATGCTCCATTCCAAAGAGATGACCAACGCATCAACACCCTAAAAAGCTATGTCAAAAAATATGTTACCAGGAACAATGTTGTGGTCAGAAACATTGAGTCTCACCTGGGACAGATAGCTGCTAGCCTTAACACCAGGACACCAGGCCATTTACCAGGGGATACTGAAGTTCCCTTAACAACCTCCCCAGAAACCTAAGAGGTTAGTAACATGTCTAGCTAAAGACATTAAACTAAGCGCTGACTGGGAGGCAACCTAGTGGATACCTTTGCTTTCTAACAAAGAGCAAAGTTTCGGGGTGGTTACACTTAACCACACAGCTCCCAAAATGGAGGGAACGTTTGATGTCCAACTCCAAGTCCAAATAAGACACGTTTCGTTCCAGGAACGTAGTTTTGGGGTGGTTCAATAAACACACATCCCCAATTTAAAATAAATATATATATATATATATATATATATATATATATATATATATGTTAATCTTAATAAATAAGTAGTATTTCTTTGCACTGCCAATTATATTTCAGGTTATGTTATTAAGTAGGGTTGTATTTTATTAGGAGTTAGTTTATTATTGTTATTAATTTATAATGTAGGTAAAAGACAAAGGAAAAGTTCCCTGGCTTAGGAGATAAGAGTGACAAGGACACCTGTCCCTGCTGAGTCACTTACGTATATGCAACTGTTATCAAATTTGCACTCATTGCAAATTTTGAAAACGTGCCCTGAAAAAGCAACTGTCTCCTCAGCCATTAATGCAACTGCTCCTACCCTATTTCCCTCTCTCCCCCGTTTCTAACCTAAAACCGTTCCACCTCCTTACCACCATCAGTAGCAGTTGAATACCACTCACCCTGACCATTCGTTCCATAACATTCTCACTCCACTACTTCTTCAACTCCCTGCCTTCAACCTCCAAGTCCTGAAAAACTCCTCATTTTCCCTCATCTGCATGCTTATTTAAACTCATTCCCTTTCTTCTTCAATCTTTACAATTCCCTGCTAACTTAGAAACTTTTGTTCTTATTCTCACTTTCCTCTACATTGTTCCCTAACCTTCTCCTTCTTCCATAACCATGACTAGACTTTCAGTAACTGTCATTCCCGTGGCCATCCGTGACCAGGAACCCGAAGTTACAGAGAAGGTTGTTCATCTCTACCCAGAGAGGAACATCTCCATGAAAGATAAGGCTCCTCTTTCTTTCTTTGTGAAGAAAGCCTTGACTAGCCTGAAGTGGCTTCTGTTTGCCACTGACGAACGAGAAGTCAACATCTCGTTGGTAGGTGAGTTTTTGTACCACGCCAAGAGGCTGCCTAAAGGGTACACCAATGATGAGGTGATGGTCAGGGGGAAGAAACTATCATTCTCCCCCTCAGCCATCAAGGAAGTGCTCAATCTCCCCATAGTGCCCAAATGCCCATATCAGGAATACATCGATAGCAAAGATGTTTTGAAGTTCACAAGGGACGTTAAGGGCCTGATAGCCATCGAGAAACCTTTCTACTCCAAAGGATCCCTCTGCAAGGGAAGCATGAGAGACAAATCCAGATTCTGGGCTTTGTTTGCCAACTCTAACCTCACTCCCTCCACCCACGATGCCACTGTCAAGTGGGCACTCCAGGTGCAAATCTACTACATTATGAGGAACATTCCTTTTGATGCAGTACCCCTTATTACTGTCTACAACAGTCTGAAGAGAGAGATAAGGAAGACTACTGTCTGTCTTCCTTGCCTGATTACAAAGATCTGTTTAAGAGCTGGAGTGAAGACCTACAAGGATGTTGAGCTGGTGACAACATCTGTCATCGATTCTAAAACGTGGAGTAGTCTGAGGAGCACCTACATTGAGACAACTGAACCTGTCCCTGAGGAATTTAGGCGCACTGATACTGATGATTTTTATGAAGAAGAGGGCCTTGAGGCCCCAGAGAAGACAACCACGAAGTCCACTCCTTCAAAATCATCCTCTTCTACCTACACCCAGGCAAGAAGAACCATTCCACCTCCCACCAAGGTGAAGAAGGAAGCCTCTGCTGCTACTGAGAGCAAGCAGGGCAAAAAGAAGTCCCCTGCCAAAGTTCCCCCAAGAAAGGGGGAACGTTCGAGTCAAAGGCTGAAGAGAACCTTCAGCAGCACCAAGAGGCCAGAGGGAGCATCCTCTGAGAAACCTATCACCCTCTTTGACAATGAGGGGGACAGTGAAGACAGTGAGCCTGTTGCAAAAAGGCTGAAAACTTGAAGAACGTCAAAGTCTACACCAACTACTAGGGAGACATCCTCAAGTAGCTCTACTTCTAATTCCTTTGACGTTCCGACCCCTCCACCATCACCTGCTCATTCTTCACCACCACCAGTGATACAACAACCCTCTCCTAGGCAACAAGAAGGAGAGGGAATAAAAGAAACAGATGCAGCACCTACTGCAGAAGAACAGGTGAGGCTCAGCCATAAAAGAAACTTGATAAAGGGAAGGGGATTTTTGTTGAATCCCCTAAAAAAAGCCAGTTGTTCCCAGGCAACTCAGTCTGGGAGGGCCCCTCTCTTGCCCCATCATTCGTCCCGATACTTCTGGGGACGAGGCCATTGTTAGGGCTCTGGAAAAAGAGGAGGGCTTGGAAGTCCCTCTACTAATGGAAGAACAAACAACAACTGCCCCCTCTTCCTAAAAAATACAGGAGGTTGCAGTCAAGCAAACACATGAAGGCCCTTCAGCTTTGGCAGCAACAACAGCCAGAAGAGAAAGAAACCAACCTCCCCCATCCCAGCAATCCCCTTGGCAGCAAGGAAAAAATCCCAGATAGGGATTGCTGAAATTTTTAAGATCATGGAGAGGAAGATGGTAAAGTTGCTGCCTGAGACTCCATCCGTTCCTCATATCGACATGACTAATACCACTGAAGAGCTGAAGGCTCTTAGGAACGAAATAGATCAACTCTCTTATGCTTTCAACCAATTCTAGGAACAACAGAGAATAGAAAGAGAGCAGCTTCTTAACACCATCAAAGACAGCATCAGCAATATTAGGGCTGCACCTTCTGCACCAACCTTGCAAGCTGTCAGGGACGAAATCAAGAAGGCATCTAAATCCCTGCAACGTGCTCACTCCCTGCAAGACACCAGAGCTGAACTGCAGCTTAAGAAACTCCTCATCAAAAATTCTGAGGAACGAACAGAAACCAAAGAAGCTCTCAAAGCTTTTGGTACATATTTGGAGGGAAAATCACTCAGCTGGAACACCGAATGCTGGATGTGACGGGACAACTGGTGCACATCCATAATGGTAGATAATGATGAGATCCACCATTGTGAACCTAACTGTTATGATCAGAGATCTACTGAAAGAGGCTGAGAAGTGGCTCCATGAAGCTGAAGTAAGAAGACTAAGAGAACAGCTCAGCAGGAGACACCTACACAGGAGGAACAAGATGCTGAGAAGAACTCTGAGCTGGGCAACTTACATCCTTATTGAAAAGGAGAAAGATCCTCTATTTTGTTTTTATTTATTTATTGTTTTCTGTTATTTCCCTTTTGTTTCCTTTTCCGTTCCATAGTGTAAAATTTTAATTTCTTTTTGAAATGAAAAATCTTTCAAACTGTTTGGAGCATACATCTCATTTATAGTATTGTGGCTGTAAAATGTGAATAACCAATGGCATAAAACGCAAAGTCAATCAGTAATTATTCTTATTCTTACTCTGAATGCTTGAGATAGAAAGGTTAAATGAGTTTAATCTTCAGATTTTTGAAGGAAACTGATCTGTGTGAACTAAAGCTGATGAGTAACGAAAAATTCCAAACACTTACTCATGAGAGCGTTACTGAGGTGTCACCACAATGAAACTTCTAACTTGCCTTGATGCTGTCAATACTGCTGAAGAACATATGAACTTCACGAACAAGGATCAACCTTCAAACACTCTCCCTTCCACAATTAAAACAAACCCTGCCATTTCCATTCACACCACAGTACAACCCCACACACACACACACACGATCAACAAAAAGGGACAAGGAACAAATCCAAAATGAGCAAAAAGGACAAGAAGAAAAGAAAACAAAGAAAATTGGGAGCAGCAATTCAAAAGAATTCAGAAGAAAATACCATAAAAGCTTCCTCCAAAGGAAGGAAAGAAGGTACAAAAGACAAGGTGTTCCCTCAAACAGAAAAGTCCAGCTCTAAAACAGAAAAAGCTAAAAAATGTTCCTTGGCCCAAGACCTGGGACCATTCCATTTTAACCTTTCCATCAATCCTCTCACAAAGATCCTTCGAAATGAAAGACACCTGCACTTCTTAAGAAAGCAGCAGATAAGCAAGTTTGAAGAATCACACCCAGAAATGGACAGAGAAACACCAAGCCCTGAGTGATAGTGAGATAAAAGATCAGCAACCTTCACTTACCTAGGAACAAATTCTTTTTACTTGTCACCTATGGAAAGTAGTTCATTCTTTGAAAAGTTTATGATTACTTATTGGCTCAAGTTCTAAAGTTGAGCTATTCTTTGAAATTGAGCAGCCTAAGCCACTATTTATGAGTTGTTTGAGGACAACCAACAGTTTAGTTTTGGGGTGTTTGATGGGACGAAAATTCGTTCCCATCTAAGCCCATTTTGATGGCAAAATACCATCTGTTCCCTCACCTGATGAGCAACTTTAGCATTAAAAGCACATGTTTTATATATTTACTACAAAAACACAGTGGGGAACGGAAGGTGACGTAATCTTTTGGGAAAAAATATAAAAAGGGGAACGGATTTGGAACATTAAATACACCTGCTTCACTTACTCAATCTCTCTGACCACTTTTTAGGAAACAGTGAAAAGAAGTTTCCAACTTAACACAAGTGGGCAGCACTCAACCAAGGAGAAATTTGTGCAGCTGGGAATAAACAGTTCCTATTGGCCGAAAAGGAAAGCAAGGCATGGGGAGGTTAGAAGGAAAGACAAATATCAACAAAAACTGTACCATCCAGCCACGTGCGCCCCTTAAAGCACTGTTCACACCACCCCTTTCATGCAGTCAAGAAACCGACTCCAAAAGATTTACAAGTTTTCCATCCACTCTTCTGCCTATAAATGGGACATTCCAACACGAAGACAAGGATCGAATTCCTTAAGAAGAGATCACTTAGTTTATTTTTGTAATTTTTATTTGTATAGTTTTAACTTAGTTAAGTGACAACACTTCTCCTTCTTTCTGTATCACCCACTTGAGACTCCTCACGAGCAACAACCATCTTCTCCACTTTTCATTTCGTTGTAATCAATTTGTTTTCAATTAAATACAAGTGTTATTTCTCTCCTTTCCACTCTTTATCTCTGAACTGAATCTTGTGAGACTTCAGTTTGGAATGATTATGTTTAAACTAGTAGTCATGGGCTAAACTATCTGTGGAATGGAAAAACTGCAAAGTTCTTAAAGAGTTATTTTCGAAACTCTTGTATTACAGCTTTTGTGTTTCTCTAGTTAAGTGTACTACTATATATAAGTTGCCTTTGTAGGCCATGAACATGAAAGAGGGAAAAATTAAATTTTTTTATGCGGAAGAAGCAACCTTTGCCCACCCTCAATCATGTTTAACCCATGAATCATGCAATAGACATGTTAGGGTTTAAAATAGATACCTTTGTTCGGATTATTATTCTTGATCAAATGCGTTCTTGATCAATTCTTCAGACTTTAAGAACACAAGTCCTCCGATGGAAATCCACACCACCGTGTTGTCTTGTAAGAGAAGAACCCTTCTTCAAATGCCTAATCTACTTCAATGGAGGTTGCTAGACTCAAGAGAAGAATAGAGATTGGGTAGTGCCTTTGGTTATTCCAAGAGAGAGATAACTGCTACACTGATGTGTGTGGTCGCTAAGGTTTCAGTGGAGAAAATTAGAGATGAAGAAGAGATACAAAACTAAGGAAGAAGAGGGGCTATATAGATGTGGCGACTCATTAACCTAAGACTAGGTCAAATCAGCGCCCTCATCAAATCCCAATCTTATTAGGTAATTTCCTTAATTTTATCCAATCAATCTGATTGATTGGTTTCCCCAATTTCAACCAATTAATTTTATTAATTGGTTTCCTTAATTTTACCCAATCAATCCAATTGATTGGTTTCCCAAATTTCAACCAATTAATTTAATTAATTGGTTTCCTTAATTGTGGTCAATCAATCCAATTGATTTGTTTCCCTAATTTCAGGCAATTAATTTAATTAATTAGTTTCCTTAATTTTGGTCAATCAATCCAATTGATTTGTTTCCAATCAATCTAATTGATTGATTTCCTTTATTTTCTCCATCTTCAATAAATCTAATTTAATGACTATATTTAAATTCCAATTTTAAATTCAAAATTCAAAATTAGAATTTAAATTAATTTTATTTAAATTCAAATTTCAAATTCGAAATTCGAAATTAGAATTCAAATTAATTTTATTAATTTACCATTTAAATTAATTAGGTTACATTATGGATCAAGTCCAACTTGACCCATGATGCCACCTACTCTCTCTTGGCCCAATATGTGGGCTTTTCCAACTTAGGCCCATTATGCCTTATTGGGCCCAAAACACATATGCTAGAATTCAAGACAACTTAAGGTGTTTGTGTGCGACCCATCAGGCCCAACATAGCCACTGACATAAATAGGCTTGGGCCCATTAGGCCCAATCCATCTAATGAAAACACAGAGCACTAGCAATGCTTTGTTGTCCCAGAGCTAGTTGAGTTCATCGAATGATAAACCTGTTATACCTATTTGGTTACCGTGTGAATTGTCCTTTCGTCTCTATGTGGGTCAGTTCAGTGTGAGCTATTCTCCAATAGGTCCCCCATGAGTCAGCTAAGACATCTCCATGTCTGTAGCTCACGAGGACTCTACCTTGCATCTCTATGCAAGTAGCTGAGTCGTGCTAGTCTTACCCGAGATCACCAATGCCCATTATCGGTATCTTTAGACTAGGAACATATTTCTGGCAATCTGCCCATTATCCCTATCACAAATCCTCAATGTGACGCCCGTTCCATTCCAAGGGCTTTATCCAGTTACTCATATTCAATATTTGAGACATGCAATATGAAACAAGATAAATAATGCTTTTATTCATAAAATTTATTCATAACAAATAAAGAAGTACATGGGTCCATCTGACTCTCAGATTGTCTCTAGGACACCTATGTACTAACACTATATTCATTGTGTAACTTTGGAAATCGAACACATACTGAGAAAGGATCTTCCATAAGGAAAGGTGTTGGGTGGTTTGCTGATGGTGGAAAAATATAAGTTCTGATAGGGGACGTTCCTTTGTTCTTGCAGAACACAGATTCGTCCCTTAGTTCCAACCTAAGTGTGCAAGTGCACGCATCAAGTAATAAATGGAGTATTAATGCCCAAATTATCGTTCCCACGAGGATAGAGTGCTAATTATTGTTTTATCACTGTTTATAAAGATTGAAAATGAGAAGAAAAGATAGTAAATGAACTGTCTAGTCAAACGTTCCCTACTGTCTTGACAACGTTCCTCAGGAACAGTAGGTTCAATCTGATGGCAAATAGTTGCTCGCTGCGTTATGTATGTGATCCTTCCTGTTTAGAAGAAGGTGAGATAATAATCATTGGAGTTTTTATAAGTACTAAATAAAATAAAATAAAAACTACTAAAACAGAAATAACTATAATCAAGAGACAACAGGGTAGTGGTTAAAACAGTTTAACAGAAGGAATGAATTCACTGCTTCACTCTTAAAGGGGTTGTTTTCTCTACTCAAGACTTAGCACCTTTTGGCTTTGCCCCAGTTTCTTTGCCTGCCAACTCTGATTCCTCAGCTCATGGTCTAGATGGCTCACAAGTTTCCATATTCCTATGGCTCCCTTGACTCCAACAGGTACTTAGTTCAGAACCTTAAAATGGACGAGTTGGCCCTTTATTCCTAAGGTGACCAGTAGCGTTTTTGCCATGACATCTACCTTCCCCCAATGGCTAAGCTGTCTGAAATCCCTTCCTTATGAAAGTTCCTTTCTCAGTATTTACCCAATTTCCATTGGCGCACAATGAATATAGCTTACTTAGCCAAAGAAATACAAAAAGTTTCGATCAAGAGTTTTGAAAACAGTTCTTTAAGAGTTTCACAGTTTACCCGTTCCACAGATAGTTCAGCTCATGGCTGATAGTTTAAACATAATTATTCTCAACTGAGATCACATAGACCCGAGATTCAATCAAGAGATAACGATTGGAACGAAGAGAAAAATACTTATATTAATTTAAAAGACAGTTTACAAAAAGAAACATAAAATGGAGAAAGATGGGTATTTGCTCGTGAGGAGTCTTGATGGTTGTTTACAGAGAAGAGAAGAGGGGTTGTCACTTAACTATAGTTACAACTTAAAATTAAACTAAGTTACTAACTACTACTAAGTGATCTCTTCCTTTCGGACTGTAAACCCTCCAGGATTCAATGATGTTTTTGTGTGAGGGTGGTCCTATTTATAGCTGGAAGAGGAGTGGCAAGACTGTAATTCCTTTGGAGCTAGTTGCTTGAATGAGGGGACAGGACTGTGGCAGCAGAGTGTGAAGCTTGCGTGAATTGCTGGATGAAACAGGATTTGGTGATGATTAGCCGTTGTTTGCAGACCTTCCCATGCTTTGCTTTTGTTTTCAGCCAATGAGAACTCTTGATTCTCTGCTCTTCACGTTTCCAGCTGCTCAGTTGGTGCATCGCCTTGCTTTTTAGAAGTCTTTAACTCTACGTTACCTGCAATTTCTCCTTGGACTGCTTGGAATGTTGATTCATAGGATGCAGCACTGGCTTCCTTGATGGCTGCTTTTATGGTGCTGAGCTGTTGTTCTCTCTCCTCCTTCTGCTGTTGTTGGAAGGTGTTGAAGGCATATGAGAGTTGTGCCAGCCCGTCCCTTAGAGGTTTCAGCTCTTCATTAGTGCTTGTCATATCAGGTTGGGGAATGGACTTCTTGGCTGGCAACCGTTTTTCTAATTTCTCCCCCAACATTTCAAAGATCTCAGCAATCCCAATTTGGGATCTTTTCCTGGCTGAGATGGGGATTGCTGTTGTGAGGGAGGAGGGTGGTTGCCTCTTTTGCTGGATGTTGCCAGTAGCAGAAGGTAAGACAAGTGTTGGGTTGGGCTCATCCACTGGTGGTCTGGATGGGAAGGGCATGGCTTCAGCTTGTTCCTCCATCAGTGGAGGAATTGTCATCCCTTCTTCTTCTGCCAAAGCTCTGGCAAGAGCTTCATCCCCAAATGTATCGGGACGGATGACAAGGTATGACAGAGGACCTCCCAGATTGATCTGCCTGGGGCCTGTTGTCTTTGCTTTCTTCTTAGGGGGTTCTATGAGAATCCCCTTTCCTTTGTCATTTTTCTTCTGTGGCTGAGCCTCTTGCTCAGCCACTGATGTCTCTACAGCAGATGCTGCTTCTTTTTCTGTTCTTCCCTCTCCTTGTTGTTGCCTAGGAGAGGGTTGTGGGGTGATTTGTCTTGGTGGAGAGTGAACAGGTGGTGGGGACGGAATGTCACAAAATGTAGAGTCTGAGCTGCTTGGGGACGTCTCCTTGGCAGCTAGTTTGGTTGCTGACATTCTGCCAGCCTTCAGCCTTTTTTTCCATAGGCTCATTGTCTTCACTCTCCTCTTCCTTGTCAGAGAGGGTGATAGGTTTTGCAGAGGATGCTCCCTCTGGCCTGTTGCTGCTAAGGACCCTCTTTAGCTTCTGACTCGAACGTTCCCCCTTTCTTGGGGGAACTTTGGCAGGAGATTTCTTCTTGCCATGTTTGCCATAAGTAGCAACAGGGGCATCCTTCTTTACCTTGGTGGGAGGAGGGACAGTTCTCTTTGCTGGAACGTGGGCAGAAGGGGAAGATTTTGAAGGAGTCGTCTTGGTGGCCTTCTTCTGTGAGACCACAGGGGTTTCTTCTTCATCATCACCGGTGGGGGAGCGTCTGAGATTGGCAGGAATAGGTTGGGTGGTGTCAATGTATGTGCTTTTAAGACCGTTCCAGGTCTTAGCATCAAGGATAGATGCCACCCGTTTGATGTCATCTGGGTGTTCCTCTACACCAGCTTTCAGACAGAGCTTAGTGATGAGGCAGGGGAGGCAGACTGTGGTCTTCCTCTTGTCCTTCTTCAGGCTGTTATAGATTAGGGTTACTGCATCAAAAGGAATGTGCTTAATGATGTAGTAGATTTGGACTTGCAGCCCCCAACTAGCAGAGGCTTCATGAGTGGTGGGAGTGATGTTGGAATTTGCAAAAAGTGCCCAGAATCTGGCTATGTCCCTCATGCTACCCTTGCACAGGGACCCTTTATAGTAGTTGGGATTGTCCAAAGCTACTGTTAGCTTCAGATCCTTCTGAAATGTGTACTCCTCCCTACTGTCCAGGTACTCCTTGTAATGACAGTTAGTCGGTGGGGAGGTGGAGTACTTCTTGGACATCAGCAGGGGAAAATTACACTTGTTTTCCCATTACTGTGACCACGTTAAGGGCATCTTTCTTCAGCATCCTCGTCTGGTATAGGAATTCTCCTACTAGGGAGACATTCACTTTACGGTCATCAGTAGCAAAACGCTGCCACTGAAGCTTGATTAAGGACTGCTTCACAAATGAGGGCAGAACCAAATTTTCCTGCTGCAAGGAGATGTTCCTCTCTAAGTATAGATGAATGATGGGCTCAGTGAGTTCTGGTTCTTCGCCACGGTTGGCCACAAGAGTCACCTTGATCGATAGCTTAGTCATTTTTAGCAGAAAGGAGGTTAGGGCATAATTCAGAGGAATAAAAGGTTCTGAGTTGAATGGAAATAGTAAAACTCAAAGGAAGCAGTGACTGAGTTTAAATAGACAATGGAGGAGTAAACGAAAAGTTTCTGGGACGTGGAGGTTAAGGAGAGGAGGTTGAAGAGGTAGTGGAATGGGGACGTTACAGAACGAGTGGTCAGCAGTAGGTGACCAGTTACTGATGGGATGAGTGTGAGAAGATGGAACAGTTTAGATCAGGACGTGAGAGAGAGGGAAAAGGAAATGGTGTAGTTGTCTTAATGGTTGAGGAGACGGTTGCTTTTGCTGAGCACGTTTCCAAGATTTGCAATGAATACAAATTAGATATGGCTACATATCTTTTTAAGGGACTCAGCAAGGACAGGTGTCCCAGTCACTCTTGCCACCTAACCCATGGAACGTTCTCTTTGTCTTTTCCTAACTAATAAATAAATAATTAATCTGACATAAATAACAAGTTAACATGCAACAGTGACTACTAAATAAGGAAAAGGGAACTTACTAACCTATCACCTATTATTTAATAAATCTAAATGAACATGTAACAAATAATATAATTATATATATATATATATATATATATATATATATATATATATATATATTTTATTGGGATTGTGTGGTTAGGGACCACCCCAAAACTACGTTCCTGGAACGGAACGTACTTTATTTGGACTTTTTGGAGAGGAACATCAGACGTTCCCTCCTTTTTGGGAGCTATGTGGTTATGGATAACCACCCCAAAACTTTGCTCTTTGTCAGAGAGCGAATGTATCTACTGAGTTGCCTCCCAGTCAGCGCTTAGTTTAATGTCTTTAGCTAGACATGGTACTTACCTCTCAAGGGGTTTCATAAATGGTTGAGGGGACCTCAATGTCCCCTGGTAGTGATCCTGGTGTTCTAGTTTGAAGGTTGGCAGCAATCTGCCCCAGATGGGACTCAATGTTCCTGACCACTGCATCATTCCTGGTGACATATTCCTTGACATAATTTTCCAGGGTGTTGATGCGTTGGTCATCTCTGTGGAACGGAACGTAGTTGTTTCTTCTTTGTTCGAACGTTCCACTGCTGCTACCTTGCTGATACTGCTGTTGATTGTTGTTGAATGGTCTCTGGTTAATGGGTGGCCTCCATTGGGTGTTGTGGTTCTGATCCTTAATGATAGTTCCTCCAGGGCTTGAATGTGTATTTCGTCTTGCTTGTTGATTGTCTCTGGTGAAGTTCCTATTGCCAAAATTTTCTGCATAACACACCAATGCAGTGGATGGGCAGTCTGTTGAGTCATGAAGGTCACCACAGGCTGAGCAAGGTTCTGTTTCAGTTGCTGTGAGTTGTAAGACTTCCATCCTTGGTGCTGCTTGGTCAGCTCTCAGGTTCTTCACTTCATTCATGAGTTATGCCAGCTGGGCTTCCGTGGCTGTTTGTTTATCCAGTTCTAGCATGCCTGGCTTCCTCACTGGGCTCACTCTGTCTATTGGCCATTGGAGACATCTTTCAGCAGTCCCTTCTATGATTTCGTACCTTGATTCAAGTGTTCCTGTAAAGAAATATCCTCCTGCAGCAAAATCTAGGTGAGATTGAGAAGTATGGTCAAGTCCCTTATAGAAAGATTGTAACACTCCCCAACTCTCTACCCCATGGTTTGGACATTTTCTTATGATGTCCTTGTATCTCTCCCATGCTTCATAGAGATTTTCTCCATAAAACATTCTGAAGTTAGAGATTTCAGCTCTAACATCAGCTTGTCGAGACATTGGGAGAAACCTCTCTGTGAACTTGTTAGAGAGTTCTTCCCATGTGTGGATTGATCCAGGGGTGAGAGTTTTTATCCATGTTTTAGCTTTTAAGCCCAAGGAGTGAGGGAAAAACCTCATTCTCATGCTCTCCTCTGTTACACCCTCAGCTTTAAAATTATCACAAATATCTTGGAATGTTGTGAGGTGTGTGTAAGGATCTTCTGCAGGGAGTCCATTGAAGACCCCTGCTTCCCTAATCATGTGGAACATAATAGGTTTTAGTTCAAAATTTGGTGCTACAGGGGGAAGGATTACTCCCCTATCCGGTCTGTTCCTGAAAAGAGCAGCCAAAGTTCTGAAGTTCTGTTCAAGGGGAACCACTTCATTGTTATTATTGTGATCAGCCATGTTTTCAGGAAATTCTTCCCTGAGGTTCCTTCTTCTCCTGTGGAGTGTACGTTCTGGCTCAGGATCAAAGAGAAACTCAGGTACTTCAATGGAGTGGTCAGAGTCTGTTTCAAACTCTTCACTCATAAACCAATAGCACAGGGTATATATATGCACAACAGATTCAGTGATAAAGAGAAAAAAATATAAAAGTAAAGTCAGATATACAGTATATGTGTTAGAAAACAATGATAAGAACAACAGTTAGTGTTTCTATCCCTAGCAACAGCGCCAAAAACTTGTTGGGTGGTTTGCTGATGGTGGAAAAATATAATTTCTGATAGGGGACGTTCCTCTGTTCTTGCAGAACACAGATTCGTCCCTTAGTTCCAACCCAAGTGCGCAAGTGCACGCATCAAGTAATAAAGGGAGTATTAATGCCCAAATTATCGTTCCACGAGGATAGAGTGCTAATTATTATTTTTCACTGTTTATAAAGAATGAAAATGAGAAGAAAAGTTAGTATGAACTGTCTAGTCAAACGTTCCCTATTGTCTTGAGAACGTTCCTCAGGAACAGTAGGTTCAATCTGATGGCAAACAGTTGCTCGCTGCGTTATGTATGTGATCCTTCCTGTTTAGAAGAAGGTGAGATAATAATCATTGGAGTTTTTATAAGTACTAAATAAAATAAAATAAAAACTACTAAAACAGAAATAACTATAATCAAGAGACAACAGGGTGGTGGTTAAAATAATTTAACAGAAGGAACTGATTCACTGCTTCACTGTTAAAGGGGTTGTTTTCTCTGCTCAAGACTTAGCACCTTTTGACTTTGCCCCAGTTTCTTTTCCTGCCAACTCTGATTCCTCAGCTCATGGTCTAGATGGCTCATAAGTTTCCATATTCCTATGGCTCCCTTGACTCCAACAGGTACTTAGTTTAAAACCTTAAAATGGAAGAGTTGGCCCCTTATTCCTAAGGTGACCAGTAGCGTTTTTTCCATGACATCTACCTTCCCCCAATGGCTAAGCTGTCTGAAATCCCTTCCTTATGGAAGTTCCTTTTGAAAGTCAAAATTGGCTGCACAAAGGTCCCACCTTGATGCGCCTACATGAGGGTAAAAACAAAAAAAAATGGTCTTTGATGCGGAAGCATAGACAATCTATGCGCCTCATGTTTTAGGATCTGCCCGTTAAACATGTAGGGTTTAAAATTCATACTTTTTTCACTTAAAGGTGTCAAAGTGGATGACTCCCTCTAACAGTAATCCACACGGCTACCTCTTGGTTGCTTCTGAGAAACGCTTTCTCCCTGAATCCTCCCTTTCCTTGGAAGCTCGCTAGGCTGCGGCAAGGTGGAGGCTTTCAAGTGTTTTTGTTTATTTTTCTCAAGACTGTAATGTTGTCTTGAGGTTAGGTGAGAGGACAAATAATGGAGGAAGAGAGATGAAGAGAAAGAGGGGCGGCCAAAATTTAGGATTTTAGTCCAGAGAGGCGCTGTATATCTTGATCTGAAGAAAAAGACGTTACTTTAACGTGGTTCAGCAAATCCCTTAATCAGCATTAAGAGATGGACGTTACATTAACGTTTCCTCATCAAATCCCTTAATCAGCATTAAGAGACAGACGTTACATTAAATATAATTTTATTTAAATTCATAATTCAAATAAAATAGAAATAATAAATCTCTATCTAATCATATTAGATACAGATAAGGATAATTCAAAACTATCCTTAATTACCTAACCTCTTGAATTTAAATAAAATTAAATTCGATTTTATCCTAGCCCGCAATTTAAATTTGAATTCAAATTCGAAATTCGAAAATTCAAAATTCAAATTCAAATTTCGAATTGCGCCAAAAACTTATCTTGGCCAAGTCAACTATTTGACTTGCTAGGATTCATGGCCCAATACCGTATTGGGCCTACTAACACATTTGGGCTTATTAATAGAAAAATTAATCTTTCACTAATAGTCCAAAGGCGCATGATGATATTGGACTTGGAGTTCAACTCCAACCCAATTACACTTATAGTCTTGAAAAACCCAATAACACTTATTGGTCCAAACTTGCTAAATGTAAGCAATCAAGAATAACCTTAGTGTGTGACCCATTAGGCTCAATTAGTCACTGACATAAATAAACTTGAACCAATTAAACTCTTTTAACAGGCCCAATTTATCTAACGACCACATAAGACACTAGCAATGCTCTGCAGCCCCAGAACTAATTGAGTTAATCAAGTGATCTACCTTTCTAATTTGGATACCGTCCCGGCATCATCCCTCACAACGTCATTCACATTTAGTCGAGAGCAAGGATAGAGTATCATCTCTCTTTATTGACTAAATATAATATTTCACAGGAACTAGGAATCTTCTTCCATTGACTCTAAGATAGATCATGACTCTTCATGATCTCTTACTATGCATAGATTCCCGAGTCAACTAGAAGTCATCCAAGCCCTACCAGTCTTGTGAACGACTAATCCCTTATAGGGGATTGTGAAATTTATAAATCATGAAATACCACTTCGAAAAAGGTGTTCATCTGATAAAACAGATTGTCTCTTGGACACCTATATACTGACAATCTCCCACTTGGCCTAGAGCCAATCAGGTCAACGTGTCAAACCTAAAGACTCATAATGACTATCATGTTTTCTCTGAGAGAGACCCTTCGTCAGAGAATCGGCCAAATTATCATTAGTGGGGACGTAGTCCATTTTTATTTCCAGTCTTTCAATAATCTCCCGAATGAGGTGATACTTGCGGAGCACATGCTTGGATCTCTGATGAGACCTGGCTGGGTTCCTTGCCCTGGGCTATTGCACCAGTGTTGTCACAATACAAAGATATTGGATCAACAATGCTCGGAACTACTTCAAGTTCTGCAACGAACTTCTTGATCCAGACTTCCTTAGCCGCTTCTGAAGCTGCTATGTATTCTGCCTCTGTAGTAGAGTCTAACGTGGTCTCTTGCTTGGAACTCTTCCAAGAAACTACTCCACCATTTAAGGTGTAGATGAAGCCTGATTGAGATTTACAGTCGTCTTTATCACTCTGGAAGCTAGCATCAGTGAACCCCTTCACTTTCAGCTCATTACTGCTACCATAAACTAGAAACAAATCCTTAGTCCTTCTCAAGTACTTAAGGATTGCCTTCACGGCCGTCCAGTGACTCTCTCCAGGGTCAGACTGGTATCGGCTCGTAATGCTTAAAGCATAAGAGACGTCTGGTCTTGTACATAGCATGACATACATGATGGATCCAATTGCTGATACATATGGAATCCTCTCCATGCGTTCCCTTTCGACAGGTGTCTTAGGACACATAGCCTTAGAGAGATGAATGCCATGACCGACAGGAAGAAAACCCCTTTTCGACCCGTCCATGCTAAACCTCTTTAGCATCTTGTCTATGTACGTGGATTGGGATAATCCCAGCAATCTCTTGGATCTATCTCTATAGATCTTAATACCTAGTATGTAGGCTGCCTCTCCCATATCCTTCATGGTGAAGTTCTCTGACAACCAAACCTTTGTGTACTGTAACATGGGAATGTCATTTCCAATGAGCAATATGTCATCTACATATAGCACAAGGAAAACAACAACATTCCCATTAACCTTCTTGTAGACACATGGTTCATCTTCATTCTTGATAAAGCCGTTACCCTTAACAACTTCATCAAAACGAAGATTCCAGCTTCTGGAAGCTTGCTTAAGCCCATATATTGACCTCTGAAGTTTGCATACCATATGCTCTTGGCCTTTGGACTCAAAACCATCAGGTTGTGTCATATACACTTCCTCCTTCAAGAAACCATTCAAGAAGGCGGTTTTGACATCCATTTGCCAAACTTCATAATCATAATATGCGGCTATCGCTAGCATGATCCTAATAGATTTGATCATGGCAATAGGCGAGAAAGTTTCCTCAAAGTCAATTCCTTGTCTTTGACGGTAACCCTTCGCAACCAACCTAGCTTTATAGGTTTGGATGTTGCCATCAGCATCAGTCTTCCTTTTGAAAACCCACTTGCACCCAATAGGAACTATTCCCTCAGGTGGTGGAACCAAGGTCCATACCTTGTTCTGATGCATTGAATCTATTTCAGATTCCATGGCTTCTTGCCATTTTGAGGAATCAACATCTTAGACGGCCTCAGTGTAAGAAGCAGGCTCGTCTTCCTCAACGGTCTGCTGATTCTCAATCACAAAGTCGTACCTCTCAGGTGGATGACTAGCCCTAGTGCTCCTACGAGGCTGGGTGTCTACGGCCTCTAGTTGAGGCATCGCCTGATCAACAGACTCGGGTTCCGCTATCTGTTCATGTAGGTCTTGAACTTCTTCAAGTTCTACCTTACTCCCACTATCTTCTTGAGAAAGAAGGTCTTCCTCAAGAAAACCAGCATTCTTTGACACAATGACTCTTTGGTCCTCAGGGTAGTAAAAGTAGTATCTCTTAGTTTCTCTGGGATAACCTATAAAGTAGCACAACGTTCTCCTAGCTCCTAACTTTTCAGGTGCTAGGGTCTTGACATAAGCTGGACAACCCCATACCTTGAGATAACTCAAGTTGGGTTTCCGGCCCCTCCGTATCTGATAAGGAGTAGTCAGAATAGATTTCGACGGAACCCTATTTAGTAGGTGTAGCGTCGTATGCAGAGCGAATCCCCGAAACGATTTTGGGAGCTTCGTACTACTCATCATCGATCGTACCATGTCTAACAAGGTTCGGTTCCTCCTCTCTGACACACCATTTTGATGTGGTGTGTAAGGTTAGATAATCCTGAAACTCCTGACTCAGATATTCGCCACCCCGATCAGATCGAAGTGTCTTAATCATCTTGCCAAGTTGTTTCTCTACTTCATTCCTAAACTCTTTGAACTTTTCAAAGGCCTCAGATTTGTGTCTCATAAGATACACATATCCGTATCTAGACTTATCATCAGTAAAGGTAATGAAGTAGGAGTATCCTCCTCTCGCCTGAGTAGATAAAGGCCCACAAACATCAGAATGAATGAGTTCTAGTAACATTGACTCGCAAGTTTCTCAACCTTGGTTTTCGTCATTTTACCAGCCAAACAAGACTCACAAAGCCCATAGGATTCAAAATCCATGGAATCTAGATAACCATCATGATGGAGTCTAAACAGTCTTGTCTCATTAATGTGTCCCAATCTACAATGCCAAAGGTAGGATCGATTATCTAATCTTGGCTTCTTAGTTTGAATACTAAAAATGTCACTATCCGTATTTAAATCCAAAACATACAATCCATTCACCCTCGATGCACAAGCATAAACAAGATCATTCTTAATGATGGAAAACTTTCCATCCTTTATTATAAAGTGAAAACCAGATTGTTCCAAACTAGAAATAGAAATAATGTTTCGGAAAATAGACGGAACATAGAAACAATTATTCAAATGTAAAGAAAGGCCCGTAGGAAATATAAGATCAACATTCCCAACAGCAAGAGCAGTAACTATTGCTCCATTCCCGACGCGGAGATTGATCTCATTCTTCTCCAGCTTCCTAGGACTCTTTAGTACCTGCAACAAATTGCAGATGTGAGATCAACAGCCAGTATCCAATACCCATGAAGCTCAATCAACACTTGAAAAATTAATTTCTATAGTGAACATACCAGAGGTGGAAGCATCACCATGCTTCTTTTCCTTGAGGCTCGCAAGGTACAATGGGCAGTTCCTCTTCCAATGTCCTTCCTTCTGACAATGGAATCATACAACATTAGCCTTGGACTTCCCTTTTCCTTTACCCCTGTCTTTGCCCTTCTTCTTTTTGGGCTTGCTCTTGGGCTTGAGCTTGTCTGTCTCTACAGACTTGCCCTTACCCTTAGCCTTTTTAGAACCGCCAATCAGAAGAGCTTGGGTTATGTTCTTCTTAACAGCACCCCCAGCAGTGGTCAGGAGATTCAATAATTCTGGGAGTGTTGTCTCCACCTTATTCATATGGTAGTTGACCACAAAACCATTAAATGAAGACGGCAAGGGCTGCAGGACTAAGTCAATACTTAACTCATGGTCCATGATAAAACCCAGAGAGAGCAAGTTTCTCTATCAGCCCAATCATCTTGAGGACGTGCGGTCTTGACCGCAGTGCCTATCAATCATTTTGCAGCCAAACAGCTCCTTTGGAGGCTTCAAAACGCTCAGCCTTTCCTTGCTTATCATAAAGCTCCTGCAAATGCAAGATAAGGGAGGGAGCATTCATATGCTCATGCTGACGCTGAAGCTCCACAGACATAGACGCAAGCAATATATATACTGCCTGTTCATTGTCCGCCAAATGCTGTCTATGAGCTTCCCAGTCATACTGGTCATGCCCATCTTGCCCTTCAGCAGGGGCAACAGGAACAGGAGAATCCAAGACGTACGCTATCTTTTCAGAACGTAAAACAGTTTTTACATTCCTATACCAATCCGTGGAGTTTGGACCAGTTAACTTATTAGCATCCAGACAGAGCTAAACTAAAATTTCCTATAACTCAATTGCTGAAAATAAAGATAAACATACATAAGTATTTCATGATTAATAACCAAATACGGAGACTTTTAAACGTATATGGTTCTCCCACTATTTTTAAACCAATGACCCTCAGTGATTGATTTCTAAGGGTTATCCTTCACAAAGACATCCGTAGCGGGCTAAGAGAACGGTGAAATTTATTAGTTTCTGGTTGAGCCTGCAAAAGTAACTTGTCTAGTGGGTTCATCTAATCAACAACATCTCTATGTCTTCTCTTAGATGATCAGGTTGACAACTCTTTGTCACTTTGTTGTGACATGCGCAATAGCATTA
>NW_026896254.1:0-20738 GCF_033153095.1 Gastrolobium bilobum | reverse complement strand
TAACTTCTTTAAAACAGGATACAACAAGGGATTTAGAGAAAACGGGGATCATAGGATACAAAATATGACAAAACTAGAGTGTAGCTACCAACACCATGCAACGTCCTCGGCATATAAGCCTATGGATCTCATCCAAGGCGTGTTCCTAGAACATCAACCAAGGTACCCCTCCCATCCGCATACACCCGAGACTTCCTAGTGTGCTCCTATCCGGATCACACACCACGACCCTAGGTCAACTGGAACTCCCTCTCGGAGACCTATCCAGTGGAAGTCCGAAACACCCGAAGGCAAAACTATCTACTGTACAAAGACTCGGTACCTACGTACCAGCATACATACTAAATGCATGATCATGTTATTCTACATTACTCATATACATTTTCCTACCATCACCCTCAACGGCATGGTGGAACACACAAGGGGAACAAGCCCCAGTACCAAGAGGTTACTTGAATACTCCTCTCCACGTAGCTCCAACGTAATATATTTCTCGAGCTCATTATACAACAGAAATGCCTACTCAGAGGACATTCTCAATTAATTACTGTTCATATGAACACATGCAAGTTACTAATTCTACAAGCATGGCTCCAATTACTTACCTCAATCTCATTTAATCCAAGACCAAGGGCAATCCACCGAGCTCACGGTTCGGGGTTCAAATCAACATACGACAACCTACAACAACCATGTACGAATTGTCAATACACGGCAATTCTGTCAGAATATGAAAAAACGTCAAAACATCATCTTAACTTATAGAAACCAACATCACTTCCACCTAGAATTTTATTAGCATACTGTTTATACAATTTTCTCCTCTTGGCCCAATTGGCCTATACTAGGATTCCATAGATTTTTCTTACTATTTCTTTTGTTCACCACACATAACATTCCTTAAATAATCACCTTATTAATTTTTTACAATCAACGTTTGACATATAAAATCCAATCCACTAAAATTTCCATCCATTCAAACATCTGTACGTTACCTTGTTTAACCTCCACCACACTAGGAATCAACTTGCAACTTTAATCTTTGGAAAAACAACTTTATATCCTTGTAAGATAGTCCAAGGTCGAAGGGAAAGGAGGCACGTATCTCACTAGCTACACTTAGTGCTCTTGGCTGCTACGGTTTAGAAGAAAAGAATGCAGCTGCTTGATGTCTCCTAGGTTGTACGCAAAGAAAAGAACAAAAGAAAGAAGCGGTCAAGTGTTTTGCTAAGGAAAAGAAAACCAATTTGAGGTTTTTGACAAGAAGGAACCGACTTGTTTGTTTAAAGGCAATCAAAATTCCTTTCTTTAATGTTTCCTTTGAATCCACCTCTTGCTTAAATTGCCAACTTGCTTAAGCATGACAAGGACTCTTTTTTTTTGATTCTTTCTTGACTCCACCGCTTGGAAGTCACTTGCATTTCTGACTTGGATGTTTGTTTAAGGCATTCAGAATTTCTTTTTTCGTTTAACATCTCCTTGACACCACCGCTTGGAGAACAAGGAATTTGATTAAAACTAAGGAGCTTACCTTCTTTTGAAGTAAAGCCACGGAATCTCAAACCTAACCGACTTTGCTTACAACCATAAGGATTTCACTCATTCATTTTTGTTTAAGCATGACAAGGACCTTTAAGCACGACAAGGATTTTTAAGCACGACAAGGATTTTTCCTCTTTTTTCATTTGCTTTTGTTCCACCGTATGGAAATTTCTTTCCACCGCCAACACTTGCTTCACTTGTTTTATTACTTCACTTATCAACTAATGCAATCAAAGACTAGCGTGGAATTCATCACCTACTTGGGTACCAATATACACCATTTGTTGATTTGTTATCTCACTAAGGACAAAGTAATAAATCACCTACTTGGGAGACTAGAAATATACCATTTAGTTTATATTACCTCTACATACTTTAGTTTATACTAAGTCAAATTAATTGGTAACAAGGTTAACAACAATTTGTCAATTTACCGTTTTACGTCTTTCGACCTTCTTTTTAGGATTTTCACTAATCCTTCCCTTTAATTTTCATTTAACATATTAAAATTTAAACTTAAAAATGTGTGGTATTATAAAAAGCACCAAAAATTTCCCAAAATTCCCAAATTTTCGTGGCTGATTTAAGGGCTTTTCTCCCTCCGCAATGCTCCCCACAAGATTCTCTCTACATGAAAGTCATTCACAAGAGGGTAGGGAACAACTTTGTAGTTGGAAGTTTTTCCTAAAAGTGACTAGAAAAATAGTTGAAAAATCAAAAGCTTCACACTTGCCCTCCAATGGTTTTGGTCGACGGTGGAGAGAAAGGGAGGAGAGAGAGAGTGTTCATATTTTTGTGTGTCAATGGGTCACTTGCTCACTTAAACCACTAAAGTGGGTCCCACATGTCTTTTAACTTTCTTAAATCATCTATTTTAACCCACAAATTCATAACCTACGTATTTTTCTCGTTCACGTCATATTTTTACTTCCTAAAAATACTAATCATATTTTTGAACTTATCGGTACAATTATACCGCAGTATTTTACACCGGTAAAATCACTATTCATCAAATTTTTCAAAACTTGCCTATCCACTCGATTTTTCGTTTTGAATCCATTTACGGCATTATTTTTAACATTTGAGACTTTCTACTCAATTTTTCATGCCTGAGAATACGTGTTTGGTAAATTACCATTTTGCCCTTTCTACGTATTTTGGCTCTGATTTCTGAATTTTCACTAATCTTACCCTTTTAATCAACATTATCACGTATAATTATACATTTAGAAATACGGGGTGTTATATTGACCAAAGGGATTTTGGTAAGTGGTCATGATTATATGCATGAATATTTAATGAGCATGTTTATTCTTTTGGTCTCTTACAATTATATCGAAAATGGCCTATGTGTAGGAATTTCTTGAAGTACCAAGCTCGGGGACGTATTGAATTGGAGCTATCAAGCAAGAAGGATTAATCAGGTAATCCCCTGGTATTGGGGTTAGTCCTCGTGTGTGCTCCACCATGCCTCTTGGAAGTAGTGGTTGAAGGTGTATGTTAGTAGTATAGTATAACATGTTCATGCATTATTGTATATGTAGTGGTACATAGGATGGACTGTGTCTCTGTCCAGTAGACAATTTGCCTTCGGGCGTTATAGACTTCCACTGGATAGGTCTCCATGAGGGAGTTCCAGTTGACCTGGGGTCATGGTGTGTTATCTGTTGAGGAGCACGCTAGGAAAGTTTCGGGTGTATATAGAAGGAGGGTGCCTTGGTTGATGATCTGGGAACACTTCCTTGGATTGGAACCCGTAGGCTATATGCCGAGGCCAATAGGCCGGATGTTGCGTGCTATTGGCATCGACCATTCCAGCTTCATCGTGTTTTATTCTCTATGCTTCCCTACTTCAGTAAATCCCTTGCTTTATCTCGTTTTGAATGTTGTATTATATTATTAATATGCATCTGAGTGAGCCATTGGGCGGAGTAATCTCCATAACCTCTGGATTACTGAGATATATTCGTATATCTCACCCCGTTTTGAGGACTTTATTTCAGGTAGTGGCAGTGGAGTTGGAGCGGCGGGCAAGAGGCCCGTAGGATGAGCTTATGGACGTAGGGTGTATTTTGCATTTTATGGACATATGGCCTAGGCTAGACTTAGGGCATGAACATTGTATGTGGAGTTAGGATTATGCATTTTATCATCGATGTTCATGCCATATTTTGTCTAAGTTTAGCTTATGTTTTACCATGTTTTCATTTGGAAATTAATTTGTATCATGCCTCATTGGAGGAATGTAAATTGTAATTTGTAACATGGAGACCTTGTGTAATATTGAAGCATGTATATGATGAAAGGGCAATAGGCCTATTCTAGGAGTTGATTTACATTTTATGTCAAAAGAATGCATGCAAAGGAATTAATGTGATTGAAATGGTTTAAAAATTTATAATGCAATTATTGAATTGTAAAGTAAGCTTTTGATATAAATTGTGAAGGGTTGTAAGAGCACCAAGGCATTTCTGGCCCTTGAGTGCCACCCATGTTTATTAGGCACAAATTGAGGATAGATAACACACTTTTAAAAGTGGGATATGTTGGCAAAACAAAGAAGACTCTGGCGAAATTTCTATAAATGGACAGATTTTGAGTGAAATTTGAGATAGCATATCTCCCTCCACAAAAGTAAAATAGGTATGTGCGCTAAACCATTGTAAAGCTTGAGATGTCAAATACCTTGTGTCAAAATTTGAGATTCATAGGAGTAGCACACCGCCTTGTAGAAGCCAGTGAACACAGACTGCCCAAAATCCCCTGCACTTGGGGGCTGTCACTGTCAGTTTTTGGGAAAATTATTCCTGCTTCTTTTCTTAGTCAAATTAGATGCATGATATGTCAAATTTAAGCTTGATGTGTCTTGTTTTCTGTTTAAAAATTTGAGAGCAATTGGTGGAGCGGTTTGTCCTGAATCTTGCAAAGAGTGAGGGCTGTTTGTAGCCCTGTTTGAGGATGGCTGACAGATTTTCTTGTCCAAATTCAAACGGTGATATCCGGTGCAAAAATTAATTTTTTGGAGCGTGTGATATCTCGTTAGAAAGATAATTAAGTTTAGAATAACATACTGAAAGATGGGAGGTTCGTGACATCCGGATTTTCCACAGTAACTAGAATACCAAATCATGTTTGGATAGGTAGAAACCGTAAAAGTGAGAATTATGCTAAGTGGGTTTATGAGAACCCCTTAGAGACTTGAGAGAAGTATTATAAGATATTTATGCACTTGTTTTAATTATTCCGCAATTAGTTTTTAGTTACGGCCACAACTTTTATTTATTACACTTTATTATTGTTTTAAATGCTCGCGTAATAAAAAGGAAAAAGTTTACTCGCATTTTTATAAATGAATTGTTGTGATTAAATGCGCTTAATATCATAATCAATGTTAACAATACCGGTGTAAAAAGGGTTGTTACATTCATGTTTCTTGAGCTTCATGGGATATGGAGGTTTCTCAAAACGTGAGAAATCCCATTGCTTCTTTTGAACTGCAGGAGGTTGCTCTTTTACTTTTTCCTTGCCTTCTTAAGTGTGCTCATTCTTGCCTGTAGAAGCTTCAACTTCCTCTTTTTCTAGATCCTCGATTTTAGTAGTGATGGCATTGCAATGCTCCCTTGGGTTGATTATGGTGTCACTGGGGAATGTTCCTTGACTTCTCTCATCTACTTGTCTTGACAATTGTCCGATTTGAGTTTCCAGATTCCTTATAGATGCTTCTTGATTCATGCAAGCGGATCTAGTCTCTTGCATGAATGTGATTGTATCGCTTCTGAAGGCATCAATGCCTTGTATATAATCTGTAGTAGTCTTGGTCAATTGCATTAATGCCTTTTCTAATTCAGAAGTATGACTCTGTGGGATTGGTGGAGGTTTCAAATACTGTGATGACTTATAATCAAGACCCACATGATTCTTCCATTTAGGGTTGAAAGTATTCCCAAGGGCATTGTTCTGATTCGTTGGAGGATTATGTTAAGCTCTCTGATCATACCAGATCCCATTTACTTGAACTGGATCTGCTCCTATGAGTGCATTACACTCATTAGTCTCATGCTCTCCTTTACTGTAGTCACATGCTACTGGCTGAGCTTGAACCACAGAAGCTTAAAAGTTTTCAAATTTGCTATTCAGACTAGCAATTTGCTGAGAGATGAGTTTATGCTCGGCTAACATTGTATCATTATTCTCCAGTTGAAGAACTCCTCTCTTAGGTTGTGCTGTAATGCTTTCATTCTCAAGTGCTGCCATGGATTCGAACAACGCTAATGCTTGTGTTGGTGTTTTCTGTCTTATAGAACCTCCAGCTGCAGCATTGATAACCATCCTTGAGGAAGGAGTGATTCCATTGAAGAATATATGGACCTTTTCCCCAGGTTGCAACTCATACTGAGGATATCTTCTCAGTACTTCTTTAAATCTCTTCCATGAAGCACAAAGAGTTTCTCCTTCAGGTTGCATAAAATTGGTGATCTCATTCACAGACCTGTTGTATTTTGTCATTGAGAAGAACTGGGCTAAAAACTTGACAGCCAAGTCTTCCCAGGTACTGATGCAGTTTGCTGGCTATTGTTCTAACCAGTTGAATGCTTCCTCTTCAAGGGGGTGTTTGGTTCAGGAATTTTTTTTGGAATAGTAGGGAAATGAGATAGATAGAGAAATGATTGGAAAGATAGATAAAGTGAGATAGGTAGAAAAATGTAAAAAAAAGTTGTTTGGTGGGGAAAAACTTTACAGGAAAAATTAGGTAACTTTATGAAATCAACAGTGCATTAAAAGTCAGATAACCAGTTTTCTGAAAAATCCCACCTTCAAATTGGGTTTCTAAACAGTGCGGATATCTATGTTTCTCATAAATCCAGACAAATTGGATAGATGGGTTTTTGGTGAAAAACGTTGAAACAAACATGGTGTTTCTAAAAGCAATACTTGAGAAAGATAGATATCTGCTGAAAAGCTCCCAACCAAACACCACCTAAGAGAAAAAATGGAACAACTGCAATCTCAGTGCATCATCGGACACCCTATTTTATTTGACGGTGTCACAAATCATCAAGAACTTCTCCAGATGAGCATATGGATTCTCCAAACCATCCCCTGAGAATTGGGATTGTTGGACCAAAGCCGGCTTGATTTCGAAGGTGTTAGCTTCAATTGTTGGCTTTATTATGCTTGAGTTTGGTCTCGTGAAGCTCAGAATGAGAAATGCATCCATCAGAGCATTTCGAGGAGGTTGAGGATTATTGCCATCCATCTTGTTTGGTTCTGCTCTTGGCTGTGAACTAGAAGATTCTTCTTTTTTCTTTTGTTTAGTGAGCTTCTTGTTCTTCTTTGCAGCCTTCTCAGTCTCATGATCAAATAACAGAGAAGCAGGATTCACTGTACCTCGCATAAACAAGAAAAATCAGATTAATAAAAAAAGAAAAATAACGTCCAATCTCAAAGATCGAAAGCTATAGATAATATTTGCGTAATTTAATCTCCGGCAGGCGCCAAAAATTTGTTGCGATTACAGCAAGTATACCGATCGTTTCAAGTAATAAAAGTGTGAGTAGAGTATCGTCCCACGAGGATTAAAGCACCAAGTATTATCCAAACTATTCCCCTTAATTTGGACAATCCAATTTGGTTTAGCAAATAGATTTTGAATTAAAAGAAAAATAATTGAAATTAATTTCAATGAAAATCAAGAACATTCAAGAAGAATCAAGAACGCAGAAAGATATGAGTAAAGAATGTAAAGAAACTGTAGCCAGGATACACTTCATTTTTGATCCTCCTTTAGAAATATGAATTAATTCTTATAATTAATTAACTCATTAGTTCAGACAATTCATCTTGCTCAAATCAATTAGTTAAACCCTAATGTCTTAGTGTATTTAACCCTTTAACCCAATTAAAATCCTAGTGTCCTAGTAATCCCTCCTGAATCAAGCATTAAGTGGATGAATTAAAAAGTCTACAATTCATACAAGCCTATGTCTAGATCGTGCACAAATTGTTATTTTACCCCAGTCTGAATTAAAACCTCAATATACCTATTGTGAACTGTAACCCTCAAAGCCCTATAATAGACTGATCAGTTCTAATAAGGATATGGAAAAATTCATTCAAGGTAAAATAAAACTAATCGAATTAAAATAATTCAGAAATCATAAAGGGTTCACATCGGATCCATGACCCTAACTACAAAAGAAAACTAGCCAATGTTGCTCATAAAGAAGAAGAAGAAGAAGAACCAATGTTGCTCAGTCTCCTCCAAACTCCTCTCTCTTTGATATGATCTTCAATGATTCAAAAATCCAAAGCAACTCTACTTCATCTCTCCAATTTATCTCTTTATTGAGCTGAAATTTACTGAAAAATATAAGAAATTTTATGAGAATATAATTGAAAATAAAATAAAAATTTATTTATAATTCTCATAACTTTTAATTACTTTTGAATCAATTTCATGATCATATTGACCCTTAATACATAGTAAACTAGAGACTCATCAATGGCTACTACACCAAACTCAAAATCCTTTGAGATGAACTTCAGAGGATTTTTCACCTACTTTCCCCTGCATTTGTGGTAGCCTTTATTCACTTTCTACCTCCCAACAACAATATCAGGCGATGCAATTTTTAATGGGACTAATGATTCTTATTCCTCCATTCGAGCTCAGATCTGTTGGTAATCGACAATCACACAAAATCGATAAAATAGAAAAGAGAAGAGAGATTGACACGATAATTTATCCTGGTTCACCCAATATAGGCTACGTCCAGCTTGTTTGTACTATATTCTCCTCACCGCCACTCGTTACAAGTCACTTGATTTACAAGAAAAATATAGATAGGATTAGAAAACCCTAACAGCAGCTATTCATGGGCCCAAGTTTCCTTTATGCTGACCCCGACAACAAGGGTCCTCATCAGCATGCGAAGTATGAGCCATACCCAACATTCTCCCACTTGGTGAATGCTTCAGATGTTTCTTCAATCCCAATGCAGTTGTACACCATTCAAACTTCTTTGAAGTCACTCCCACTTGGTCCTCGCATGGAAACCTGGGTTCTTTGCCAAGAAAATGGCGCTCTGACTGTCACACCCAATAATCATCTCTCCTTGTGCAAAGCCAAACTCTTTGCACAACCTTCGTAACCAAATAGCTTCCTTAACAGCATCTTCCAATGCCATGTACTCAGCCTCTGTAGTAGATAAAGCAACAGTGTTCTGCCTCTTAGTCATCCAACCGCGCTCAATTCGGAGCACCGTAGCTCAAGTTTTGAATTTTTGAAGAAAATGGTGCTGAATTTCACAGGGTCCTGTGCTGACAGCGCCAAACCCACGCTAATAGCGCCAGAACACTGAATTTTTCACATCTTATGGCGCCGTCAGCACCAACTTGGCGCTGATAGAGCCAACCCACTATTTGGTGGCGCCAAAAGTGCCATGGTTCTGGAGATTTCAATATACTTTTGTATTTTACCCATAACTTGAGTTATACTAGTCTGATTGACGCAATCTTGGTCTTGTTGAAAAGCTAAGAAAAAGATCTATAACTTCCATTTAGACACAAGAGTCCAAATCTGTCATATGTGATATGTAAAATGGACAACAAGACATAATATCCTTATATATACATTGATTCTCAACCCAAAGGTTTTCTTTCACCTAATAGACATTATACAACCATTCTAATACATGATTCTTTCCATTTCATGGCTCACATGATATCCAAAGAGGCTTAAAAGCCCGTCTATCACATATATTCAAATACAATTACATAATAATTAGGGTTCCAGGACTTAGACTTAACAAAACACATGATCGAAGCTATTTTGCTCCTGTCAACTATCAAGGATGCAAAATGACTAGGGTCATGGTCTAAGTCCCCAAAAATACATATTGTTAGTCCACTAAAATATTACTACTAAGCGTGCATCCTATACATATCTTTCTACCAAAATATAAGATGCAACCAAATATAAATACATATGAGGTACTTCAAAACAATCATATCACCTGCTATCATATGGAAATCTACTTAGGCTTCTTACATCGTTCCCAACCTGCATCATCCATGCTAGTACCTGAAATAACAGTCCCCAAACGGGGTGAGATAAAACTCAATAAACCCAGGGTTCTTGGAGAATTTCTCCAACCCCAGAGTTCACTTCCTGCATGAAGGGCTAGTATACACATGGCATGAACTACATCATATATCCAGAGGCAATAACAGTAATGATTTAACTGCAGTATACTCATGCATTCCAATGGCCAAAGAATTAAATAATCAAATCATCACACAATCTTCAGTTGCATCTTAGTCCTTTCCACTAAGCATGCAACCTAGCCCCTAGTGCTTGTCCATTGGCCTTTCTCCAATGAAACAACAATACTATATGAATGCAAACATATCATAATACTAACATTACCACTCAATCATCCATTCATTAACCATTACTTCCATAAAAGCAATGGTGGAACAACAAGAGAGATTAACCTCCAAGATCCAAAGGTTTACCTTTATTGTTTCCAATCTACCTTTGTCCTTCACCAAATTTCACAATCAAGCTTTCCTCTATCTCACTTATCCACACTAGCCTTTCTTGGTATGACACTTAGTAATTCTTTCCAATCTCCAATGTTACCTAAACAAAGTCCGGAATTCAATCAATAAAGAATTCATTTGGAATTGCTATTAAAACAAGATTTCCTACTCAACGCCTCCATTAAGATGCATATTCTACCAACTTCTCAATAGTACCATGGTAACTGATAAACCTTTGGTTTACCATGTTTTTCGGCTAAATTATATGAGAAATATATCATAGATTGCATGGAATTCAAGGTTTATAGGCATTTAAGTCATAAGATAGGAAATTGAGCTGCTGTGTTGTTAATATTTGCATTTTGAAGGTAAAACCTCAAGAAATGGTGCTAAAAGTGCTAAAGAAATCATGACGAAGAAGTAGCGGCTCAATATGGACTAAAGCACGCTCAAACGCACAAGAGGACGCTCGAGCGCTTGAAAGCAGGAAAAACAGCCAAACTGGGCAATTCAGGGCGCTCAAGCGCCCAACAGCACGCTTGAGCGCCCAAGTGCGATTCAGAGAGCAAGATTTAACAAAGATTTGCTGAGATTTAATGAAGATTTGTCCAATTATGATATGGAACTAAAACGGAAACAAATCAAGATGATTCCTGAGAAGATTGAAGCAGGATACAACGAAGATTTAAAACTCTAATTCATCAACCAAATCTCCAAGATTTTACATGAAAAAGGAAACAAAGATGAAATCAAATACAAATCTTGTATGGATTCACTGGAAAATTAGATGATGGATACAACTCATGTGGTTATAAATAAGGAGCTTGGGAGCACAAACCAATACACAATTCCAGAGCATTACACCAAGATTGAAGGAAGAATTCTGTTGCGGAGCGCTGAAACACTGAGGAACCAAGTCAACATCACACCAATGGAGGCTTGGGGTTCTCTTTTCTTTATTATTTCTTTTCTTTTCACTATGCTAGAGTAGTTTTTTATGTAGTTAAGGGTAGATGGAACCCAATTGAATCTTTATGTTTATGAATTAAATTGTCTCCGAATCTTGTTCTTTTTATAATTGAATAAATTATCTGTTTTTAATGCTTTCTATGAGTTTGTTCCTGATAGAATGATTTTGGGGAATTGTATGACAATAGGGATGTTGGTGCATGAACCTTGACTTGATAATTTATCCTAATCCTTGTGATCTAAGACTAGGAATAGGAATAGGCACAGGGTAATTATGCAATCTTGTAATTCTTGATCTTAATGCATGTTTTCTTGGGGAATAATCGGGGAACTAGAGTTCTTTCAAGATTACATAGATTTATGATAGCAAGGAATTGAGCCGTAATTAACTCAGATAGAATTGATTGGCAATATATTAAGAGACGGATTATTGGCTTTTTAATTCATAACATATTGAGGATATTGGGGAAAGTCGAAACCTTAACTACGCTTTTTAAATCTTAATCAAACATCATCTCATTCATTCTTTTTATTTTGAATTTTCATAATTGCATGTTCTTAATTGTTTTTATTAAATTTAGGTTCTTTGAACAACAATTCTCTTAATCTAAAATCACCGTTCTCTCAAACCAAACCTTTGATTGTCCAACTAAAACACAATTAGTGAACTAGTGCTTGAAATTCTGATCCTCGTGGGAACGATCTCGTACTCAGTACATTTTATTACTTTCACGATCGGTGCACTTGCCGTGTTGCTATCAGGAACTAAAGGAATCCTTCCATTCACATTAGTCACACAAGGCACCACAATGCTTGACCACAAGGTTAGGCAACTTATCAATCCTTGAAATAATTCAAATACCCAAACCAAGTTCCGTTGGCTCGTCCAAGGCTTGATCATTTACAATTGATCCACTTGCCTCAATCCTAGCAATAATATGGACACAATCAATCAAGGCTCAAAATGCAAGAAAATCCACACTTTCAAGCATAATTTTCCAAGATTATTGAAACTAGCTCAAATCACAAACTAACTTCACTTCTACCATTTATTTACCATTCCTAACAACTTTTACAGAAGAATTTAGTCCCAATCTCTCTACAACATACCCCACTATTCATGCATTTTCACAAACTAAACCCTAACTACGGCTCAAACTCAAAATAATCGAATGGGTTAGAGTTCTTACCACAAACACAACCACAATGGTCCAATAAAGGAGTTCCAAGCCACAAGAATGGAAGACTTCACCTCAAGCTTCTCCAATATCAAATTTTTGCCCCCTTCCACAAGCAATATCTCACTCCACAACGGTTCCCACTCAAAACTAAGTTAGGGTTGAGAAATAGGGGAAGATTTGAAGTGGTTTAGGATTTGGAATCAATGAAATGGTTAAGAAATGAGAGAGTTGTGATCTTAGGGCTTGAAAAGCTTCTCTGCACTCCCTCTCTTTGGTGGCTGTCGAAGAAGAAGAAAGAAATAAGGGAGTTGTGTGGTCTCTTGACTTAACTTACTTAAATTAAGTTCAACCAGGTAAAAAGTTATCTATCTAGGTAACTCCGTTTTCTTTCAAATTTTACCGAAAGGTCTAGAATATTTTTCTAGGAATATTTCTACTTTTACTTTTATATTTTGAGTACTTTTGCCTACACCCATTTTTACCCCTTAATTCTCACTAACTGCACTTTTTACCTCAAAATTGACCCTAATTAATTTAATTAGGCCTTTTACTTATTTCAACCCACTAATACATGCTAAATTACTTAATTACATGTAATTTACTGTTTAATTAGGTTGGGGATATTATTCATTGTCTTAGTTACTCACATTCTCACAGGCTTTAATTTCAATTTTTGGGAGTCGGGCTATGCTTATTGCTTTGACTGCCAAGAGCAAATCCTTTTTTGTAAATGGATCACCAAATACTCATAATGATCGTATCTCGAACAAAATGCGGTCTTGGAAATATCGTCTGGCTTAACCCGGATCTGATGGTATCCTGACCGAAGATCAATCTTCGAGTACACGCAAGCACCCCTAAGCTAATCCAAAAGATCATCAATATGTGGGAGGGGATACTTGTTCTCTATTGTCACCTGCCTGTAATCGGTGCACAATCACATAGTCCCATCGTTCTTCTTAATAGAGATGACTGGTGCTCCCCATGGAGACACACTAGGTCAGATGAAGTTCTTCGCGGAAAGATCCTCAATATGCTTTCAATTCCGCTAACTCAGGCGGGGACATCCGGTATGGAGCTAAAGAAATAGGCCCTACACCAGACAAAAGATCAATGGAGAACTCTATATCCCGTTGAAGCGAAAACTCAGGAATCTCCTTAGAAAACACCTCAACGAATTCCCTCACCACAGGAATGTCGGTAATATCCTCCTGTGTCCCACTCACCAAACCTCCCAACATATCATAAGCATATGCTCCTGCTCTCAAGGCCTTTCTCACCTGAAGCACTAATAAATAAGGAGAAGAACTGGTAGGGGAATCACAAGGAGACATCACCACTTTCTTTGCACAACAATAAATCATCACACAATTTTTGGACAACCAATCCATACCCAAAATGATCTCAAGATTGACCATGGATAGAAAAATGAGATCTACCAAATAATCTCGACCATCAAATATAAATGCCACATCCCAATAAATAGATGAAGTGTAAGAACCCTCACCGCTAATTAAGGAAATTAATTAGATAATTATGAGATAATTCCATAATTGACCCTAATAATTATTATGAGGCTTTAATAATTATAGTAAGTGAGTAAAAATGTTGAAAGTCGTTTTTTTGACGAAAAGCGCAGATACCGGTTCTGCTAGTCGGTATAAATGCGTACCGATAAAGTATCCCGAAAAATTATAATAAGTGCATGAATATTCTTAGAATCATATGTAGGACTATGAAAACGAGTTTCAAGTTAAAATAATGAGAACTGGTATCAGAAACTGATACTGGCTATGAAAAGCGCGTACCAGAAAGGTGCTCCGAAAAATAAAATAAAAAATATGATAATTCTTGTAAAATTTAGTAGGTTAAGAATCCAAAGTTTGGGATTAAAATTCTAAGCGTAGCAATTAAAGTTAATAATGTGTGATTAATTTAAGTGGCCTATAAATAGACCCTTTCACACAACCCTAGGCTGATTCTCCAGCCTTTATGCGTGAGTTGGCTGCTGTGTGAGTGTCTCCTTGTTGGTCAACCTCTTCCTTGGCTTTCTTGCATGAAAAACCTCCCAAGTTACCTCTTTTGATTCTTCTTCTTTCTACTTGGCAAACACTTGGTAGAGTGGTTTGGAAGGGTTGAATCAGCCTTATACTGAGTTTGTGTCTCTGTTTTGGGGAGGGGAGAGGGCTGGTTGTTTTGATTGAGTGTTGTGACCATCATTATCTTGGTTGTTGAAGCTCCAAGTGTCAACCTTGGTGGATAAAGACCAAGTCTTGCAAACCATTTTCGTGCTCTGTGTATAGTCAGTCTTGGGGAGCTGTTGGTGAGCTCCAAGAGCACTCATTTCTCTGTTTATGCTTTGGGGTAAGTTACCTAACCTTGATCTTGAGTTTTAATGGTTTAAAGGTGATGTCTTTGCATGCTAATGGGTTAAACAAGTAACCAATTGGTATGTGAACCTAAATGGACTTAAAGATGCATGCTTTAACGTTTTAAAGTGTTAAAAATGGAACCTTGAAGGGATATCTTCGCGAAAATGCAAACTACATTCTTTCGCAAAATATCCAGATATTTGGCTGTAAATATCTGGATATGGATATCCGGATATGGGGTTCTGGATATCCGGATATTGGAAGAGAAATATCCGGATATTTCCCCGACGAATATCTGGATATTCTGGATTTTCGAAGAACAGTAGTTGCACTGTTCTTACAGAATGATGTTTGGGGTTTGTGGACCCTAGATTGGCTAAGTTGAACCTCTGTAATAATTAACTAAGTCAGAATCTGAGTGATTAAGGGCTTGTGGCTTTGTGAGAAGCCTTAAGACATGAAAAGTAAAGGAAAGATGTTGTCCTTGTGTCTTGTGCTTGTCATATATGATTATTGATATATCTATCAGTCTGAAACAGATTGTAATTGTGCTGAGTTTGTATAATAGCCCATCTTAATTATTTAGTAAATCAAGTGTAATTAATTAATTAAGCATGTTTTACTGAGTGAAATTAAGTATAATGCTTAATTAAATGAATCTGAGTCACTTTGGAGTTAAAAAGTGTACTCAGTGAAAATTAAGGGGTATAAATGGGTACTGGCAAAAGTACCCAAAATATAGAAATAAAAATATAAATATTCCTAGAATAATATTCCAGACTTTTGGGTAAAGTTTGGTAATCATTGGAGTTGAATAGATAGACGAACCAATACCCGCTTAAGGCCACTTAACCAATGTTAAGTGACTAAAAACACAAAAAGAGAACCCATTTCCCCCACTTTCCCGTCGCCAGAAAACAGAAAGAAGAAGAAGAAGAAGGAGAAAGGAGGGAGAAGGAAGGGAGGAGAGAGAGATCAAATCTTAACCGATTGGAGTGAGTCAAAAGCCTAAATCGCTTAGAATCTCGCCCTCTTTCATAATCCAAGCTTAGTTCTTAGTGGGGAGCTTTGTGTGGTGAGATATTTCCTCCCAAAAATTCGGCCCTTTGGAGAAATTTGGGGTTTTGAGGGCTTCAACCTCCATGGGAGTTTGAGGAACGCTCCTTGCTTGGTTGTGCAACCATTGGTGGTAAGATTCTACCCCTTGAACCTTATTTTCATGGAAAATTGCATGTGTTAGGGTTCAATGAATAGTAAATTGGGGTTTTTGATGAAATCTTGTTAAATTAGCTATGTTCTAGGAAGAATGGAGCTTAGAGCATGTTATGGAAAATGCTAAGAATGTCATTTAATCGGTGAAAATGAGCTTAGATAGCTAAATGATTATTTTTGGAAAATGTCAAGAATATGACACTTAGATATGAGTTTTCTTGCATTGTTGAACCATTGTTTGGTTGGTCATTGATTGTATCCTTGTGTTGTCTAGGATTGAGGCAATTGGATCAACCTTAATTGACCAACCTTTGGAGCAAGCAATGGAGTTGGATTAGTCCTTGAAATAGGTAAGTTCATCCTTGTGTTGTGGTATGAATAGGATAGCTTGGATTGATGATGATGAGTTATCCTTGAATGCAATATGTTAATTGCATTACCCTTGTATAGGTGTATGTTTGTAAAAGTTGATTGCTGAAACTGTTGGTGAAGAACAAGGGTCGACTGAAGCTTTGAGGTAAGCCTTCGGACCTTGGGTGTAATTCCCTTGACTGTTCCACCAAGCCCTGAAAGGGTAGAGGTTGTGACTCTGTATATAAATGCAATAAAATAGTGTAATGCTTTATTATACGTATGTGTATGCATTTGGTGTGGCATAGGATGGTGTTTCCCTATGTTGGTATGTTGCATGACGATGCATAAATCATACTTGGTAGTTAGCTGGCCAGTAGGACTATTTGCATCTGAGTTTCCTTAGGACAGCTTGAGAGCTCGAGGAATTTCTCCTGGAGATGTATTGCACTTTGCATAGATATGTATTTACTGCATTATTATTGTTATTGCTATTACACTGATGTGGAACTGTGGGGTGGAGAGATGCTCCAAGGACCCCTGGTTTACTGGATATATTCGTATATCTCACCCCGTGTTGTGGGGACCCCCTTTCAGGTAAGGATGCTGCAGGAGCCTCTGGTGGCAAGTGGCCATATCTGGATTATGCATGAAATGTGGCATTTCTTTTGAGATTATACATGTTGTTTTGTAGCTCACATGTATAGAATTGTAATGAATAGGCAATGCTAGATTTATGATTTGTATATTGGAATGGACTTAGCCTATGCTCATGCCTTTGGTCATCTCTTTTGTTGATGGGAGCCAAGGGAATGATCATAGTGTTTTGTAAGCTAAGTTCCATGATTTGTAATGGATATGTACTATAAATGATGCCTACTTGAAATTCAATATATGCATGCTTGTTATGTATTGAGTTATTGAATTGGTTGGGCTGAGAATCAATTAGGTACCTTTTGTTTAAATTGGGAAACAATGAGAAAACAAAGGTTATGTTGCCCAAATTCTAGCTAGATCTCATGAGGAGAGGTTGGATGAGTGCTAGGATTTAGTTTTGGGGCATGGACAATTGGGGTTTGGAATGGGGATGCATCTTCCCCTAGACTTGGACTTGAAAAATGTGGGGACTGCAATTCCCTGGCAGCGCGCTTAAGCGCCCAGGAGCGCGCCCAAGCGCCCTGCTGCCCCTGTGAGTGCCCATGCATTCGGCCTCCTCGCGCTGGAGTGCCCAAGTGGGGGCTGAAGCGCCCAGGATTGCGCACTTGAGCGCCCTGGTCCGCGCTTGAGCGTCCTTTGCCACTGAAGGAGGAGATGCTTCTGTCTTTGCGCGCTAAAACGTCCCAATGGGAGCTTAAGCGCCCAGGAAAGCGCGCTTGAGCGCCTTGGTTCGCGCTTAAGCGCCCATTTACAGTGAAGCACCTGATGCTTCCTGCCTCCGTGTGCTTAAGCGCCCAGATGGAGGCTTTAGCGCCCGATAACGCGCGCTTGAGCGCCCGGTAGCGCGCTGAAGCGCGCGGGGCCTGTGACCAACACTCTCTTGTGTTGCTACAAATTGTCATAACTTGGGCTACAGTGCTCCGATTTGAGCGCGGTTTGAAGCCACGTGTAGCTAATGAAGAGACCTACGATATAGTAGAGGTTGTGAAATAAATAGGAAGTAAATTAATGGTTTAAAAATGGAATAAGAACATGATGTTAAGCTTAATTTATCTTATTCCGCAAGGTAATTCGGTTATGATCACGAAATTGAGTATTATAAATTCGGCATGTTTTAAAATGAAAAATTTATCCGGATTTTAATTGAAACCATGTGATTGTAACTGCGCTTAATATCATAATACGATGTTAACAAACCGGTTCTAGAACGGGGTGTTACATTTTATGGTATCAGAGCAGTTTCGTCGGGAATAACTGTTACCTATTGTCGAGTATGCTTAGTGTTTGATGCTTTATAGTTGTTTTAGTACTCTGTATGATTATTGCATTTGTGATCACTAAGTGTGGGCCTGATCAACTCACTCCTTTGTGTAACATGTGTAGTGACATGACGAGGCACCGAAACAATCTCGGACCATCAAACACCAATGCTCAGCCAGAACCTGTTTTGGCTGCTCTTGTGAGGCCTAGAAGTGGCTGTGGGGCAACGGGCGTACAGCCTGATCCCGTGGCTGAAGCTTTTGCATCCGTTCAGAGGGAGTTGGCTGCTAGCAAGCAAGCCAATGAAAATCTAATGAAAACAAATGAAGACTCGCGGACTGCTATGGCCGCGATGATGACTGAGTTGAGGACGTTGAGGGATCCTAGGCCCGTGAACCGGCAACCCACTCCTCCTCCTCACACTGCTACGCCTTCTCCACCTCCTTCACAAGAAGAGGGTGTAGTGGGTAACAATGAGGGTAAGGGTAGTCACCATTCTGGAAGTCGGAGTCATCACACTGAGGTTCGTCAACCTCGAGTTGAGAATGTCGGTGACCATGAAGTGGAGGAAAGAAGATTGATGGCTTTCTGAAAAAACAAACCTCCTTCTTTTAAGGGAGGTTATGAGCCAATGGCGGCTGCAAAATGGCTCCAAGCGATGGAGAAAATATTCAGGGTGATGAGATGCCCTGATGCAATGAAGTTGGCCTACTCCGTGTACATGCTGGAAGAAGAAGCGGAGAATTGGTGGACTAATAGTGTACAGCCCCTAGAAGCTGAAGGCCGGGAAATAACCTGGCGGTTGTTCGAGACATTGTTCTTGGATAACTATTTTCCTAGAGAGGCTAGGGAACAGAAGCAGAATGAGTACAACGATCTCAAGCAAGGGTCAATGTCTATTGACCAATACTTTGCAAAATTCAATGAGTTGGTGAAATACGCCAACTATGGGCGAGCCTTACCTACTCCTGCTGAAATGACCTCCAAGTTCCAATGGGGTCTTAATGAGAAGATGTCTCGGAAGATGTCAAATTGTGACATCCGAGAGTTCATTCGATTTGTGAATCAGTGCAGGAAGGTAGAAGAAGTGTACAAGGTGTCCCAAACCAAGAAGCCTTCTGAGGCCTATACACCTAGTTCCAATAAAGCAACGGGCTCAGGTTATTGGAAGAACAGAAAGATGCAAGGCAAGAAGCTAAATGTGAATAGGCCCTTTGACTTGTTCAAAAAGCCCGGGACTCAGAAGAATTTTGTGGATAGAGGACCTCCTCCCAAGTGCAAGGGATGTGGCAAGGAGCATAGAGGGTCCATGTGCTACCGGTGAAGTGATCTGTTTTAAATGTGGAAGATCCGGTCACTATTCCAGGCAGTGTCCTCAGAACGAAGCGAGGACTATGGCAGTTCAAGCCACTGCTGTTCCTGTCTCTGTTGTTCCACCTATGCTAGAGTCTCAGACGGTTGGTAGAGTATATACCATGGACCGTCAACAATCGGAGAAGGCTCCGAATCTAGTGAAAGGTACAATTTATATTGATAATATGGATGTTGAAGTGTTGTTTGATTCAGGAGCTAGACACTCCTGTATGTCTGATTTCATGGCCGTTGGGCTAAATTTGCAAATGTACGACATTCGCCCTCCAATGAAAGTGGTTACTGCTACTGGAGAGGAGTGTTATACATCCGTGTTGTGTAAAGATGTTGAGTTCAAATATGAAGGCCGAGATTACGTGCTGGATTTTATTTGTTTGCCTATGATCAGCCTTCAAGTTATCTTGGGTATGGACTGGTTGTCAAAGAACTGTGCTATGATAGACTGCTGTGGTAAAAGGATTGTGCTTGATGCTGATGATTCTGCTACTAGTTCTTCCCCATATCTATCTGTGTTGCAGGTTAGAAAGGCTTTGAGGGCCGGGGCATTGGGATATGTCTTTGTGGGGGGTTTAGTAGGCGGAAGTCATGAGGAGATTGGCACTATTTCTGTGGTGAGGGAGTTTGTGGATGTGTTTCCAGATGAAATTCCACAACTTCCGCCTCATAGAGAGATTGAGTTCACGATTGATCTATTGCCTGGTGTGGGGCCTATCTCTTTGGCTCCGTATAGGATGTCACCACCGGAATTTGCCGAGTTAAAGAAGCATATTGAAGAGCTTTCGGCTAAGCAGTTTATCCGGCCAAGTGTGTCCCCGTGGGGAGCACCAGTTATATTTGTGAAGAAGAAGGACGGTAGCATGAGATTGTGCACTGATTACCGTCAATTGAATAAGGTTACTATCAAGAACAAGTATCCTCTCCCTCGCATAGACGATTTGCTTGATCAGTTGAGGGGTGCTTGTGTTTTCTCAAAGATTGATTTGAGGTCGGGTTATCATCAAATCCAAATTAGGCAGGAAGATATTCCGAAGACTGCCTTCCGATCTAGATATGGACATTATGAGTATCAAGTAATTCCATTTGGACTCACTAATGCTCCTGCGGTGTTTATAGATTACATGAATCGCATATTTAAGCCGTTTCTGGATCAATTCGTGATTGTGTTTATTGATGATATCCTGATATATTCGAAGAGTAAGGAAGAGCATGAAGGTCACTTGAAAACTGTGTTGCAAATTCTCAGAGAGAAACAGTTATATGCAAAGCCTTCTAAATGTGA